>NC_061122.1:144409008-144410263 GCF_002878395.1 Capsicum annuum | reverse complement strand
GCACAAATATGATCTTTAACTATTCAAAACTGCACAAATATGACCTCTCTCCAAGTCAGCCCTTTTAACGACGTGACACCGTGTGATTGGATTACCTTTCCACATAGGCGCGAGTGAGACTCACGCATGGGATTGCAAAATCGGAGGTCATATTTGTTCAGATTTTGAATAGTTAAAGGTCTTATTTGTGCACTATCAAAGTTTAAGGTCAAAGTTATAATTTGATGTCAAGTTTAGGATCATTTTTATGTATTAACTCATATTTTTATTGTTTGATTTGACGGTATTATAATATATCGTAATTGTTATGTTTACTAAAATGTCTTTAATATTATAAATGTTAAATTTATCAATAATTGTTAATAAAATAATTTTCTTCATGTTAATTTGTCACAAATTATGCCATGTAAATATATTAAGTTGTTAAATTCATGTAAATTTTAAAAATTCAATACAAGAGTAGATCATAATAAATGTAATCGGATATCATTGTTTATAGTAACAAATTTCATTTTCTTTTGATGTTTTGAGACATGACCATCAACGCCAAATATAAAGTTTAAATGCATCTTTTGTGTATGCTATATATAGGTATGTCCGATGTGGAATACAAAAAATATTCTCAAAGAAAACAAATTGTTTCTTACTTATTTTCTTATGTTTGCAAATAGAAAAATATTTTCTGAAAGTATTTGTATATATTTACTACAAAACAATGAGAACAAATAGGATAAATTATAAATAATTTTTAAAAAATATATTTGGGGGTGGGGTAGAGTGGGGGATAGAGGTAGGGGGTGGAGGAAGGAAAAAAAAGTTTTCAATTTTTTAAAGAAAATAAATTTATATATATATAACCATATATATATAATGTAACACCCCGTATTCAAGTACGTGTATTGGTCTTATTTATATGGAATTAATTTTTTTTTATTTTATTTATACCGGGATTTGCCCGTCGATGGTTTCATACGAAGGTTATTGAATAAGTTTTCCAATGATATAAAGATTTCCAAAAACGAATAGGTTTCGGATATAATCGAGCACGTTTGAAACTATAAAATGGTGGCCGGGATATTTGGGAATAGTAAATTTTCCAGCACACAAACTACTGAGGCCAGCCAAATTTTTAGGTCAACTTCAAACGATCATAACTCCCTTAATATAATGAACTGGGAGAGCTGCGACCTATGAAAAGAAAGATCTTTGAGTCTTCTTTCCAATGCAATTGGTTTCATCCAAATCCAACGTCTGA
>NC_061122.1:144372483-144406008 GCF_002878395.1 Capsicum annuum | reverse complement strand
TGAATTTTACTTTCATAGAAAAAGTATATGTCCATTCACATATAAAATCAAGAGGTTTAGACAATTATTTTACATATTTTTCTAATTAATAATCATGTAACTATTTTAAAAAAAAATCATCAAATTCTATGTCATTTTCAATTTATTTGAAAAGAGTAATAATGGGACATTATAACCAAATGCCAAAGAATAGGAACCACCAAGTAGTTCGTAAAAAAAAATTGTTAATTAATAAATTACACGTTAAAAAATTCTACAACACAACATAATCAGAATGGCTAGAAAAATAGGAACAACCACGTCATTAAGAATTATCAATTTTTTTTATAAGAAAATATAGCATTATTTAACTTTTTAATTGAGAGTGGTTAATTAGTTTTCAAGTATAAAAAAATTTAAATTTTGAATTTAATAATTATAGCTTTGGAAATGGTTACAGCTTCTCCACTTTATCCCACTTTGTAGTACGTAATTATATAATTATATGAGCTTCTAAGTATAGATTTCAGAAATATTTATTTCTACTATTGCTCTCGCGTGAAGAAGTGGAAAGAAAACAAAAGCATAATGAAATCTTCTATGACAATAGAACACGAAATCGATGAAGATGAAGCCGTCCCATAGGTGTTTGGGTATTATTCTTTTCTTGGTTCTCAAAAACACAAGAAATTACTTTCATATTTTTCTTCTCTTACCTCTTCATATGTAAATTCTAGTTGTTTTTCTATGTTACTTTCTTCAAGATTTGTTCCTAAGATTCAGAATACATCGCTTTTTATTGCAATGTTATGGTAGTAACTATCACAACACTAAGTATAAGTGAATCAATTCTCAAATATTGAGAAAGTGAACTGGGTCTTAATCAATAGCTTTTATGAGTTAGAGAAAAGGGTAAGTTATTTTCGTCGTACTGATTCTTATTCATTCTTCTCAACCTTTTTTTTCATAATTGTTGAATTGAAATCATATAAAAAAAATTTAAAACTTATCTGACAAATGTATGTTCTGTTCATGACACAATTTATTATACTTTTGTAGTTATTTGTCATAATTATTTAATTATTATTTTAATAAAATTAATATAGTTTTAGCATCTAAAAAACTTTTATATGACAAGATAATTGTTGAAGATCAGTAGTAACTTCTTATAATTTTTTTTATTTGTCGGAGTCTAAAAATAAACTATAACAACATATTCCTTAAGCTAACAAGATTGGTTCTTAACTTACTTGCTCCCTCTGATTCCTTTTAGCCGCTCAGATTCTTTAATTATCCCTCTCTATAGATTTATCATCTCTACAGGAATGTGACTCGAAAAATAAAGATAGTGCTATTTCAAAAAATGGTGTAGCAAAATTCACTTTCACTGCTTTGATATGATCAAGCTTTGAACGATTCTTGATTCAGAAAGCAGTCTTCTAATATTATCTCTATATACACACAACACGAAGTCTTCAATTTCTTTTTTCCCTTCAATTGAGTCCCGAAAGATGATGCTTTCACATGGATATTGCTATTGTAAATGACATATTTCTAGCATTTTATTTTTTAAAAATTTAAAAAGAAATAAAAATTTAAAATAAACGATATATAACCTTAAATAAAGTTAAAAACTATGAATCCAGATATTAAAAGTAATATTTTCAGCAAAAATAATGTGAGAATCTTATGTGAACAACTATTTTTTTTACCAAGCCCAAAATTTACATTATTTTACTTTTAATTAGTAAATTTCATTGTAATCTAAAAAAAATTAAATAATAATTTTGTCATCATATTTTAATTTTTATCTTTTCAAAAGAAGACAAAGAAAGTAAGTAAAAACATAAAATTAGAAGAAGATAAAAACTAACCTAAAACAGAAACTGTAAACTCACACCTGCTTTTACATTCTTTCCATTGATTCCCCCAACTTTCTCCCATCTCATCCATGACACATGCGCACACCCTTCTTTCAGGTAAAAACTTACACGCACCCGGTGTATACACCAAACTAATAATCTTTACCATAGTTATGTAAATAAATTAAGTAAAATACATATTGATTAATCATGATTAAGTAACATGAACTTTAAATTCAAACACATGGCATGCATGTATTGACTGGGTGTGTATATCGGGTGCGTGTAAGTTTTACCCCTTCTTTGCACCATGGATCTTCCGACAATCATCTCTTCTCTTCTTTTTATTTTTACCTTTTTTATTGAATAATTTATTATTTTATTTGTAAATTAGGTCTAAAAAATCTATATATACACACAATTTTAATATTTTGACTTTTGTTATGTTTCACAGTGCGACAATTGCCTTGAGAAGTGATAAAGACATGACTTTTTGCATAAGTTGAATGAGGATTTATTTTTAATTTTTTTTTTTGAATGAATGATTTTATGTGTAACACATGATATAATGTTTATAACTAATTGCGTTAATTTACTTTTTAAGCTTTTTTATTTGTGTGTTTGTAGCTTATTTTTTATGTTCACTTGATTTCAATTTTATAGGATTTTTTAAAATTGACGCTTTAAGCCACAATTTAGATTGTACATGTACGTACCTCCTGAGAAGGCACATTTTCACTTTTGAAATTCATGTAAACATGCAAAGTTATTAGGCTATACATATAACTCCTGAGAAGATATATTTTTACTTTTGAAATTCATGTAAACATGCAAAGTTATAAGAAGTGAGTGGTTCTTTTCAATTAATATTTATGTCCCATGTAAAATCTATGAATCCGATATCCTATTACTTTGAAATAATTTGTTTTGATAAGATTCAGAATGTTTATCTAAAAGAGAAAAGTCTAGACAAGTTACTTAATTTAATGCATAACAGATGATAATATACTTCGTAAATGTCAATAATACTAGACAATTTTTATTAAAGAGATTAAAAATATAAGATGTATATACACACACACGTATGTATGAATGTATGTGTGTGTGTATTAATATTTTAATTTTTAACCTATTTGTTTATATTCGATGTTTGCTTTTTAATGTCAATCCATTTCTCATCTTCATCACATATGGGGCACAAATTTCATCATGTTTGCTATTTTAATTTTTAACCTATTTGTTGTTTAATTGATTAATGAAAACATATAGATTCTTAGTTTTTTTTTATACATGTCAAGCCTATAATAATTAAATAATAAAGCAATTCATCGAGATACCAAATTATTTATCTGTGAAATAATACATGTTGAATGCAATCTTGCGTGTATGGATATATGCTCCTTTGGGTGAACCTAATAACTATATTTGTTCTATTACTAAATGACCTCCTTTTTAAAAATATCTACAACAATTATAGAACATCTAACTAATATTATTTGCTTACATCAGAATTGACGAAGTCGCCTAATAGATTGGTTTAACTTCAATGCGACAATCAAACTTGACATTATTCACAATGGTCATTTTCAAAGAGGGAGATCACTTATGACACCTAATTACTTGCCACAGAGTGAGGCTAATGAAGGTGATAGTCTATATGCTATAATTTACCTTAAATACTCAAGCACTCTCTTTACAGTTGAATGAAGCTGAAGTGTGAATGTATATTTCAAGAAATTACACAAACAATCAATGTGTTGTATTTGATTGCTGTTGCTATAAATATAAAAGAAACTCTACCAATGTATTTTATATTATATTGATATTTATATTATATTTCATGGAAAACTACTATTTATGTATTTTGAAAATTGTATACGATGTTAGTTTATTAATGGCCATTAATGGCATATACTATTAGAATGAAAATATAAATTAAAATATAGTAGAATATAGAAATGTATGAAGAACGGGTTAGCGATACGTCAAAATATTTACATACTTTTAAATTATATTTTAAAAGTAAACATATAATACTAAACAAACTTATTGAAAAATTGGAAAATTGAAAAAATGAGAACAATGGAATAAATGTTTTTTCTAAAACAAAAAGAACATTTCTACTATAAGATAATGACTACATAGTTGATATTTCATAAAGAAAAATAAAATCTATTTTATTAAATTAAATGTATAATTTGCTTCCTTTAATTTTATAAAGATGTTAATTAGATGTATCATATTGAAATAATAAATGACATTTGATAATTTATTAAAATATACATTCAAATATACTAACAAGCACGATCGGAATTTAAGAGCCCGTTTGAAATTGTTGTTAGCAAATTACTTATTTGAGAGCACTTTAGTAAAATAACTTTTCAGAAAAGTGTTTTTGAAAAAAAAATTATGTTCGGTAAATTTATTTGAAAAGTGTTTTTAATAAACAGGTTGTGTTTGGATAATATTTTTCAAGAAGTACTTTGAGAGACTAATGATTGAAAATGACATGTATCAATAGATTTTTACTACTAAAATTATTTTATAGAGAAAATTTATTTAAAATAACTATAATAATATTTTAAATAAAAATTATTTTTATTTAGTTAAAATATTTATTATAAATTTTTCAATCAATATTTATATACATTGAAAAGTATTAAACAATGATATATTATTTAAGTAATTTAAATATTACTTAAAAACATCAAACAAAAATAAATTTAAAAATTACTTCATAAATTAAATCATTACATATGAAAAAATTCATCACATGATAACAAAAATTTCACTTTTCATGAATTATTTATTTAAAATTAAATATTTGAGAGAAAATTTACAAGTGTTGCAAAAATACCATTTGATCTTTCAATGTGATTCGCCTGTCATTTATTATCATTCATAATAAAAAATAATGAGTTATATATTCTTTGATTATTATAATCAATGATATTTTTAATTTTATTTGAGAAAAATGAGCAAAAATAAAATAATAATACATAAATCAGAGAATAAAATAAAGAATTATGAAATAAATATGAGTGTAAAATTTTCAAGTCAAACTTTAATCAAACTTATAAGATATGCTAATTAATTAACAAGGAATATATATATATATATATATATATATATATATATATATAGAGAGAGAGAGAGAGAGAGAGAGAGAGATTTGTGTGTGTTAGTGAATGGGATATTTTTGTCACAAAAAAATATTTTGCTGCTTTTGCTTTTTTTTTTTTAAATGCAGAATTTGCTGTTTCTTCTCAAAAGCATAAAAACTATTAGCTTCTTCTTAAAAGCACTTTTGCAAGTTACCAAACGCTCTTCTTTTAAAAAAAAAAATCTTTAAAAAATCAATTTTTTTTTGAAGAAAAAAGCAATCTTAAACAGGCTATTAACATGATTTCATCTCTCTTTTTTTCTCTAATATTTTTCGCGCATCGCGGGAACGTATACTAGTTATACTAAAAGAAACGAAAGTTCTACTACAAATTTGGATTCAATTGAGGGATAATTGGATAACTGTAAACTCACTTAGGGCCCGTTTGGCCATGGATACTTTTCTCTTCTTTTTGAAAAATTCTTTTGGAGTTGAAAATTATAGTGTTTGGCCATGAAACTTTGAAAAACAATTCCGGAATAAAATTTTAAAAATGAATTCCCTTTTTTCTACTTCCAATTTCAACTTCCATTATTATTACATATAACCCAATCTTTAAATTTTTACACAAATCCCTCTTATTAACTAAATTCCGTAATTTTTTTAAAAAGTTCATATTCAATAAAATAATTAATTCAAGTGAAAATAATTAAGAATTTTCATCAACAAATTTAAGAATATATAAAATATATTTATATCTATCAATCATATTTATCAAAATATAACTTTCTCTATTTAATCGATTATGGTTAGATAAACTTATTTAGCTCGTGCTTATGATATTTTTATTCAAATTTTAGAAGAATAACAATCATAATAATTAGTTTGTTGTTAATTCTTTTATCAATTGAAGATATATAAATTATTTTCTCAACATTTGGCTGTATGTTAGTAAGTATTAGTAGTTGGGTGATTTTGATAATTTTTAAAAGTTGACGGCATAAAATCATATTTAAAAAAAGATTTTTCAAAAGTCTAAAAAAAGATTTAAAAAGACATGACCAAACACAACTCCAACTCAAAAAAAAAAAAAAAGTAATTTTTATGGCGAAACGGCTACTTACTATGATGTGTGCTGCATTTGGGGAAATAGGTATAATTCTCATTTACATTACAATATTCACCTTTTCTCTTTGGATCTTTATCTAAAATGTTTTCCTTTCCCTTCTCTATTTCTTCTCACTCTTTCTCACCCACTGGAGCAAATGAATCACATTCTCTGCTTTTCAATTTGTCTCGATATGTATTATAAATTTTAGTGCTGATAATTTTTTCTTTATATTTCTTCATCTAATGCACCAATTTATTGATAATGAGAATTTGATGGTATCTGTGATTGTTAGTTCTTGAAGTTTTTGTAATCCACCACCACAATTTAACCAGATTTCACATTCCATGATTGGAGATTTTGGTTAGCTTTTACAATTTTAGAAAGGTAAAATACTCATGCAATTCATTTACAAATTTTGATTATCGGAAATTTCTGAAAATATTTATTTTGGACTATAGGTTGCATACAATACACGCTTGGGGTGGGGATCTTCCCTCAACCCTGAGCATAGCGGAAGCTTTAGTACACCAGATTACTCTTTTTTCAAATGTATTTTGGACTATAGTTTTCGTACTGTATATTTTATCTGCATGCTATGTTGGTATATGATTTTCACACTGATGCACATGTGGTATTTGATAATATGCTTGAAACACTGATACACATGTTGGTGTTTGACACATTTTCGTTGTCATGATGTCGAAGTCTATCATGGTAACACCTATATACACTTCACCCAACCCAGACCTTATTTGTGGGATTTCACTGGTGTTAAGAATTCGTGCCCTACTGATTTTCTTATTTTCGCTTAACTTTTGCTTATCGATGGAACATGTTGTCTGAACGTGTTCCACTGACGTGTTTCAAGGAATCAGTAAACAAAAAGTAAAGAACACAATTATTTTTACTTGAAAAACACCCGACTCAAAAGGTATAAAAAACCACGACCTGCACCTCTACAAGATTTAACCCCAACTTCACTAAAAACTCTGAGCCTCAACAACGACTGATTACAAAACTCTTGTAACCAACAAATAGGAATTATAAACTCTAATTCCTATAACTCAACAACTAGGAATTATAAACTCTAATCCCTATAACTCAACAACTAGGAATTATAAACTCCAATTCCTATCTATACACACACCTCCCAAGGTATGTGTTCCCAAAGTCTCTAAGTTTTTTCCAACTCGAAGACTAGCTCCTAATTCAGTTTATAACACACTGAAACTAATATTACATGAATAACTCAAACACAATGAACAACTCTAAAACTCAACGCGAAAACTCTTAGCTGGATTCTGTACTGAGGACCAGGTTCTTCAACGTGATTCTTCAGTGATTAAGTAGCACTTCGTGAAGTTAATCTATCGATTGAGCTTTTCTGCTTTTTTAAGTGCATAAATTATTCTGACTGCTGCATTTTCTATTTAAGCACAGCTCTTCAAAGAGTCATTCTTTATTTCAAACTCCTCTTTTAAATAAAACTCTCATTGCATAGAGTTATACTTCAAGTGAGACTCTTTCTTTAATTCCAACTCTTGTTTCCTTAGTGTTGTAGTAAAACTCCAACTCTTTTAAATTAACACATGTTTATTTATCAGAATCTTTCTTCTCCCACACATAGGACTCTTCAAGATATACTCAGAAGTGAAACTCCTTCTTCATGTATGACTCCTTTTTCAACTCAAATTGCTTTCCCTTATCATTAAATGTTTGAATCAAATTCAACTTGTTATATTCCCTACATGATCAGTAGCTTGAGTATATCAGAATTAGGCTTACTTATTCGTTCTTGTCTTTAAGCAATCTTGTCTATATCTATCAGTGAAACTGGAAATCTGCTTTCCTATGCGTGGACCAGCTCAAGTAACATGTTTAATTCATGTGTCAGTTTATCAATCATCAAAACTTCATAGTACACAACAAATTCTCCCTTTTTGAAGATGACAAACCTCGTGTCTTGTGCATTCAACCATCTTTACCTGTAGGCACTAATGTATAAAACACTAGAATAAAACAAGTTAGTCAATGGGCTATAAACATTGCACAACCCTATTATTTTCCCCCTTTTGGCATCATCGAAAAACTATTTTAATGCAATAATATACTATCTAAAGTGATTTGTTATGCTATCCATGGCCACTGGGGCTATCACCAAAACAATCAAACAAAGACTCTAGCCAACATATTAATGTATTAAAGAGAGCAAAAATGAGTCAATTTAGCAAAGATAACCATTCCATTGAACTGACAGAGCATGTTCCACATTAACCTAAGCTAGTACTGAACAAAGCAAAACAATTGAGCATTAATCAAAAAAATATGGTATAAAAGTGGGACATGACTAAGGATTCAAATAGTGAAGAGAAAGAAGGAACAAGTGATATCAACTGTGTCAATTGACGAATGACTTCAATATTTTCATCCCTCACTTAATCAAGATTAAGCTTCAAAGTCATGATCCAAGCCTAAAGGACCACTTATTCCACTTCATGACTGTCTTGTGTAGCTTCAAGTTCAGATTTTTTTTATTTTTTTTTAGCTAAATTATTTTTTCAATTTTTTCTTGTGTTAGCCCTCCTTATTGAAACTGGTAGAGCAACATGATTCATCTTTGCAAGAACATCTATTATTGTTTTCTAAGTCAACCTGAACTAGGACTGAGAAATCCAAAAATAATAACCAATTAGGAACTAAAAGGGAGATCATATCCCTTTTCATTTCTCATAAAACTTATGCTGCATGTGATTGATGATCAAGCTTGGAAAATTCATGGTACATAACTGATATTTTGGTTGAGAGAGAAGAAGGAATTTCTGGTGTAGGATTAACATATTTGTGCATAATCATTTGGAGAGAATCAAAGAAAGTTTGGTCAACCAATTCGTCAGCTTTATAAGACAAGGGGAGAATAAAGTATGAGGAATTGAACAGGTGTGCTCAACTGTTACAACTTAGACAACCTATACTTATGTTGATGAAGAACATACCTGCTAAGAAGAACTTTGTGGTCACAATTGCTTGCTTGTACCTATTTTTCTGCACAATCTAATATAAAATTAGGTTAGAAAAGTCAAAAATCTGGAATTGGGACACAACTAAATGTACAAGACTGAATAGAATAACTTTTTAGCTAATAAGATTAAGAAAAAAAATTATTCTAGTCAATTATTGAGGAAAGTTCATACAATTTTAATCATCCCCAAGTCTAACCAATTCCTTTCAAAATGCTCTCTACTTAGTGCCTTTGGTGCTTACATAGTCAATATTTTTATAGCCCTCAAGAGTGAAATTGCTTTCATTTGGATACCATAGTCTCAAGCCATTGATTTCCATGGGATATCTTAAGGTCCTTTTGACAACACCAATCTTATAAACTACCAACAAAATTACCAGCAACTTGTGTTGGTTTTATTGATGCATCTATTTCTTTATTTGTTGTTCCCCTATCAATATGTCCTCGGTCTGTACAACAGTTGGACCAGGTGGTACAATATGTTCCCCTTGTCAATATGCCCTCAGTTTGTACAATATTGAACCAGGTGGTACAACATGTTCCTGTGCATGCATATCAGTTTCACAGTTATCCTCTTTTTTCATTTTTTTAAACCTCCCTTGCTTCCCCCTTACACGAGCACTACAAATCTGGCCATCTTTCAAATGATCCATTCCCCCTTTAAATGTGGTGAGTGAAAGAAACTTTATTTTCTTCTAGTCTTATTCCTTGAGCAAGCCTTATCCATGTACAAATTTTGCTGGCCTCCTTTCACTCTCACCTGCTAAACAAATCAGGGGTTAAATTTAGGCACCTAGACAAGCTTGGGTCCTTTCTCATGAGTAAATGGATGAATCAGATTTCTTCTAGCCCATGCAGGCAACAGGTTACGTGACCTGTTTCTCTGACCAGGTTTACTTATCCTTTTTTTGGTCTGAGATAGTTTATTTACCAGATTTAGACTGCTAGATTTGCTTTTGGAAGCAACTGAACATTCAGTGGTTGGATGTCCAAGGTTACCAAAAATATAACATAAATCTTTAGGAGCATCAAAATTTTTGTGGAATCCTAATCCTGCCTTTTCACTGTAATTTTTTTTCCCCAATTTGTGAACAATTCTTGAGGAGTTTGTCCATCTATTTGCCCTTTCAAGGTCTAGTTTTAGTTTAGAAACTTCCTGACTCAACTTATTTATTTTTTCAGTTAGATCATGACATTCTTATTTGTATCTAACTAGCTCAAGTTTAATATTTTCTTGATCTTTACTCATGGCCTTTTTTCTCTTTTCAAAGAGTGTCAATTTTAGAACTTTAGACTTAAGATCATTGTTTGAAGAATCAAGTTGCTTAACCTGTTTCTTGAGAGTGCAGTTTTCCTGTTCGACAATGTTCTTGCAAGCTTCTAAATCAATAAAATCTAATTTGATACTTGCAAGACTGTTGAACAACTCATCCATATCAGAAGTTGATTCTTGGAAGTCATCAATTAGTGCACTCATCAATGAAATAAGTTTTGTTTTAGAAAATAAATGTAACTTTTCTTTAAGTTCAAGTATACTTACCTCAGAAGCATCATCTTCTTCATCAAAGTCTGAATCTCCAAGAGCCATGAGTGCTGCTTCATCAACTTCATCATCATCTGAGTCAAATCCCCAAGATTCTACCATTGCATATTCTTTCCTTTTTTTGTTTTTTTTCTTTCAATTCCTTTTTATTCATTTCCTTTCTCTATTCTATTTCCCAGACTGGACAATCTTTGATCATGTGATCTATCTTCTCACACTTGAAGCAACCACCTTGAGACTTATCATTGGAACAACACCTTCTACTTGTTCCTTTCTTGTTCTGACGCTTGTCTTTCTTAAATTATTTTTTAAAGTTCTTGACAAGCTTTTTATCATCCATATCTGATTCTTCTTTGTCAGACGCCTTTAATGCTGGTGACTTATCCTTGGTTCCCTAGTTTTTTTTTAAGTTCTCCATATTCTTCTCATAGCTATCCACAAGAGTATCCCAAATTTGTTTTGCGGAGGTACAACCTGAGATCCTATTGTATTCATCTATTCCAAGTCCACAAGCAAGAATATACTTGGCTTTAGCATTCTTTCCAAGCATCTTAAAGTCAGCCTTATCATACTCATTCTTGTCCTTTAATACTTCCTTCTTTTCAACATCCTTCTTTATGGGGTATTGAGGTCCATCGATAATTATATTCCATAGTTCGTAGTCCACAGCCTGAAGGAAATCTTTTATCCTTTCTTTCCATCCTAAGTAGTATTTTCCCTTGAACAACGGAGGCCTATTGATGTCTTGTCCTTCGTAGTATCCAGTAGGTGGTGTAGAATTCATCTTGGATCTTATCTTAAGGTGTTAGCCTTCACAAGATAACCCGCTCTGATACCACTTGTTAAGAATTTGTACCCTACTAATTTTCTTATTTTCGCCTAACTTTTGCTTATCGATGGAACGTGTTACCTGACGTGTTCCACTGACGTATTTCAAGGAAGCAGTAAACAGAAAGTAAAGAACACAATGATTTTTACGTGGAAAACACCCGGCTCAAAAGGGGTAAAAAATCACGACCTGCACCTCTACAGAATTTAACTTCAACTTGACTAAAAAACTCTGAGCCTCAACAACGACTGATTACAAAACTCTTGTAACCAACAAATAGGAATTATAAACTCTAATTCCTATAACTCAACAACTAGGAATTATAAACTCTAATCCCTATAACTCAACCACTAGGAATTATAAACTTCAATTCCTAACTACACACACCTCCCAAGGTATGTGTTCCCAAAGTCTCTGAGTTAATTCAGTTTTTAACACACTGAAACTAATATTACATAAATAGCTCAAACACAATGAACAACTCTAAAAATCAACGCGAAAACTCTTAGCTGGATTCTATACTGAGGACCAGGTTTTTCAACGTGTTTCTTCAGTGATTGAGTAGCACTTCGTGAAGTCAATCTGTGATTGAGCTTTTCTGCTTTTTTAAGTGCGTAAATTATTCTGACTGTTACATCTTCTATTTAAGCACAGCTCTTCAAAGAGTCATTCTTTATTTCAAACTCCTCTTTTAATTAGAACTCTCATTGCATAGAGTTCTACTTCAAGTGAGACTCTTTCTTTAATTCTAACTCTTGTTTCCTTAGTGTTGTAGTAAAACTCCAACTCTTTTAAATCAGCACATGTTTATTTATTAGAATCTTTCTCCTCCCACACATAGGACTCTTCTAGATATACTCAGAAGTGAAACTCTTTCTTCACGTAAGACTCCTTTTTCAACTCAAATTGCTTTCCCTTATCATTAAGTGTTTGAATCAAATTCAACTTGTTATATTCCCCACATGATCAGTAGCTTGAGTATATCAGAATTAGGCTTACTTATTCGTTCTTTCTTTAAACAATCTTGTTTGCATCTATCAGTGAAACTGAAAATCTGCTTTCCTATTCGTGGACCAGCTCAAGTAACATGTTTCATCCTTGTGTCAGTTTGTCAATCATCAAAACTACATAGTACCCAACAACTGGTGTGTTGTTATTGTTGTTTGGAGATTGGGAGAATGCCTATCATATTTAGAGTTCGAGAAGAACAGGGTAGCATCTTGGTAGTCTTCATTCAACATCCAAGTTAGATCAAATTTCATTATGAGAAAAATCTCAAACTATTAAAAGGCAAGCTAAGAGAATGGAGTTTAGCTTAAGTAGGCTCATATGCATTTACAAGTCGGACTAAAATAAAATTAGGATAATAAAGAAATACTTCTCGTGTGTCCTTAGTGTAACTTGTCTGATCAGTTGGGAAGAAATGCTAATAGTTACGCTAGTAGTGTTTTGCAGCTTTCTGATGCTCTTGCAGTATTTCAGATTCAGTAGGGGGATTTCTTGGAGGTAACTGATAAATTAATCAACATTAACCAATTTAACAAAATCTTTCAAAATTAATTTCTTGAGCTAGGGCATTTCAGTAAAGCCAGGGGTTCTGGTAAGTTCCTGAAAATGATTAAGGTTGAAAATCCCGAGAGATCTTCCGTTACTTTTTTTTTTTTTTTTTTTCTGAATTTACAATCTTGATTATGCAAAGAAACTACTTAAAGAGAAAAAATTAAGGAAAGCATGGTTTGTACCTCAGTCTCACTTCATGTTTGTTGTAAACTGTTGTACCACTGATATTTTTCTTCACTATGATAATAAATATTTGGGAAGTTCAAAATAAGGATGAATTTGTGTTATTCATAATTCAATTATTTTTATCATAGCTCCTTACGTGAAGTTCAATTTGTGTTTGAGATTTTTCTTCTCTACTGGGAAATCCCAAGTGCAAAATTTTCAAGAAGTGGCCTGGTGAAAATTTTCACCCATATGAGCTTTAACCAATAATTGAGTGAACATCTAAAAAATCAACTCAATCCTTTATCTAAAATGCATTAAATAAAAAGGGGTGAGACATTTTCCACTACTATTTGTACTCCAAATCAGTACAAAATCAAAATGAAAGTTGATGAAGCAAACCTTCATTTCCAACACAAATTTCCCAAGAATTACACTATTTGGATTCACTTATCAGATTCTAAAAGTGTAAACAGATGAAACTTAGCCAATAACATAAATAAATAAACCAACACCATCACTTAGCAAAGCTACACAAAAATTCAAACATAAAAAGTGAGAAAAGAAAGTTCAAAAACCTTAAGATAATAGGCTTGACGGTCCGATCACTCGAAAAAGAAAGATAATTCGAAAAATCATTTGATTTTTTCAAATAAATATGAAATCGGGTATGCACCTGATTTCGAGTATTTGTGGATTTTATGATTCTTTGTTTATCAACAAAATTTTGTTGTAACGGTAAAATTCGCGCTTGATTTTCAGCTTTACAGGTTAGTATAGAAGCTGAAATTAGTGTATAATTCGGAAAAAGGCCTAAAATGTCTTTTAACTATGTGAAATGATACAAAAATATCCTTCATCTACCTATTGGGCCTAAAATAGCCTTTCCGTCAACCTATTAAGCCTATTTTGCCCTTAAGGGCTAACTAATGACCCTACTTCATTAATGTCGTGGCACATTTCTATTGGTCAATTAATATTTAATTAAACTAATTAATTTTATTCTTTGAAAACCCAACGCCCCAACCAAATAACCCGACCCAACTAATAACCCGTCCCAGTTCCTATATGATTTGATTAGCTAATGTTGATTTACCCGTTTTCCCCTTGATTGCCATGCGGTTTATATTTGTCTTGCACTTTAACAGTAACAAGAACTTATTTCCGTATTCTGGGTCTTCTCCATGAAGGTCCCCGTCGACCTTTTAAACATCAGCTTACCACATAAAAGGTCTCAACAAAAATCTATTGAAATTTATATTTAATGTGAAAATTTTACTGTTTAAATGAACACAAGTAGTTTTTTTTTTCCCTTAATGTTCTGAAAACTGAAAAAATTCAAACAAACTTGACAAGCTTTCTAGTCTCACTAGTTTATTTGCCTTCCAACCATTGATTGTCGAGGCCTTTCCAATGCTTAATGGTTTTCTGTCGCATAAAATCTGAATTCAAGTGCTCGTAAAATTTGGAAGTGGTTTCAGCTTTAGTTTTTGAAGTGCTTGATGCGTAACGGAATGGAGAGGAGAGTGCGTTGCCCAATTTGATAAGAATTTTACTTCACTCAGCTGTAATTTTTAAATCGACTTTCTTCATGAGCCGAGGTTTAGTGATGACTATCCCTTTAACTTGACCTGACAGAATAATAGGAATTAGGGCGGATTATTAGTTGGGTCAGGTTATTTGGTTGGACCGTTGGGTTTTAAAAAATAAAATTAATTAGTTTAATTAAATATTAATTGATCAATAGAAATGTGTCACGTCATTAATGAAGTAGGGTCATTAGTTAGCTGTTAAGTGTTAGGGCAAAATAGACCTAATAGGTTGACGGAAAGGATATTTTAGGCTCAATAGATAGATGAAGGATATTTGTACACCATTTCAAATAGTTAAAGGACATTTTAGGCCCTTTTCGGTATATAATCCCTTCTATATTAACTAGAGGAATTAAAGTTGGTATAATATTACCTATTTCATTAATGCTCATTTTGTGATTTGAGTTTTAAATTTTCAAAGCGTTTGTTGTATTTTATGAATATGTTTATGTAATAGTTTCAGGCAAGTAGTTCGAGCAATGACGGAGACAACTGAAGGAAAGTCCGCAAATACGGTGAAGGTGAAAATGAATGAAGTAGGGTTGGCGAAATGTGACTGTTGTGGATTGACGGATGAGTGCATAGTGGAATATATAGGGAGGGTTAAGGAGAGGAATGAAAGAAGGTGGATATACGGATTGGGAGAGGGGAAGCTTTGAATCAGCACATGAGTTTTTGCAAGAAGTTCTGAGCTCTAAAGCCACTGTTGCATCCCAGGGAGGAATTGATCTCTTCGGTGAAGTAGTTGGTGTTAAGGAGCTTGGATTCACTGAGAGTAAGTCTGATGAACAAAAGGGAAGGTCTTGTTCGATCTCGGAGTTGTTTTTCAGCAATTGATAATTGATCAGGAGCAGCCGTGGTAATTTCAGATCTAATAAAATATATTTAAATTATCGGAAAAGGATCAAAAATATTCCTGAACTATCTGAAATAGATCAAAAATACCCCTCGTTAGTTTTTCTTCTCTTAACGGAATTTCACCAAGCATGCCACGTAGGTAAAAAAAGCCATGTGGCTATGTCACGTCACCATCCACATGTAAAATTTTATTTTTCGAAAAAGGATCAAAAATACCCTTAAACAATCTGAAATGGATCAAAAATATCCTCGTTAGTTTTTTGGCTAAAAAATACCCCCGTTAAATATTTGGCTCAAAAATATCCCTTCCGTTAACAGAATTCCACCGAGCATGCCACCTAGGTAAAAAAGCCACATGGCTATGCCACGTCACCATTCACATGTAAAATTTTATTTTTCTAACAAGGGTTAAAAATACCCCTGAACTATCTGAAATGGATTAAAAATACCAATCGTTAATTTTTTGGCTCAAAAATATCCTTCCGTTAAATATTTGGCTAAAAAATACCCCAATCCTTAACGAAATTTCACCAAGCAGGCCACCTAGATTAAAAAAAAGCCACGTGGATATGTCATGTTACCATCCACATGTAAAATGTTACTTTTTAATTATATGACATTCTTTTCTTCTTTATTTTTATTTTTATTTTTTGCAAAGCAGTTTTATCGATCTGGAAAAAAATAGAAAAATTAAAAATTTCTAAAAATATTTAAATAAAATGAAATAAATCAGTGTTTTTACTGAATTTAGTTTAACGTTTTTGGGATTTCTCGATATTGAGAAGGTACTAAATAAATTTTGTTAAAGAAGTACAAATTATTTAATTTTTTTCATTATATGATAACTTTTCACATGGATTATTAAAGAAAATTATATCCATATTTTTTTAATGATTAAAATATATTAAATGTCATTTACTTTTCTGAAAGTGAAATTTTCAAAAATTCTAAGAATACTTGATGATTAAACATAAAATTAGAAAAACTATCAACATTCATTAAGTTCAGAAAAAATAAATCAACATCACTGAATATAATCTTTTTTATTTAATTTCTTCGTCAAGAAGAAATGAATGTCATATAATTAAAAAAATAAATTTTTACATGTGGATGGTGATATGGCATAGTCACGTGGCTTTTTTACCTAGGTGGCATGCTTAATGGAATTTCGTTAAGGGGAGGGGTATTTTTGAGCCAAAAAACTAACAAGGGGTATTTTTGATCCATTTCAGATAGTTCAGGGATATTTTTGATCCTTTTCTGAAAAATAAAATTTTACATGTGGATGGTGACGTGACTATTTTTTACCTAGGTGGCATGCTTAGTGGAATTCTGTTAAAGAGAGGAGTATTTTTTAGCCAAATATTTAACAGAGGGATATTTTTGAGCAAAAACTGACGAAGGATATTTTCGATCCATTTCAGATAGTTTTGAGGTATGTTTTTTTACCCTTTTTCGTTAAATTATTATAGTTAAAAGACTCATATTAAAGGTCACAACTCAAACCGCGACTTGCAGGATTAGGAGTTTGAGTTGTGGAATCATGTTGTGCAACAAAGTAAAGTGAAATGAATGACCTTTGCATTAGTTGGTGATTTTGAAAGAAATTTTATTAAGGTAAACTTGTAACTAGATGATTAATTCTGAAGTTATTAGCATTAGATTAGAATAAATTTGGTTGCTTAAGGTGGTGGAATCAGTTTGTATTAATATTAACAGCAAATATGCATATTTGTGGTAATGTATCTTCATTATGTTATCTTTTATGCTTTTACCTTGTTATTTTTTTAACGTATCTTTGTAAAGAGGTATGTAAGCTTTATGTTTGTTTCTCCATCGGTTACTTTTTCATTCTTTTTTCATTACCAAATGACTATACAAAGCATCCAGGAATTAACCAGCTTGTAAATTGATATGTTGGGCCTTTGCTGAGCATGGGCCTTGCCCATCTAGTGTGTGTATGTATATGTGTGTATATATATATTTATGTGTCTGTGTGTTTGGCAGGGGTGTGGTGGTGGTGGGGGGGTCTGATAGGGGGGAGTGAGAAGGTTTTTTTAAAATATTTTTTAAAGAAAGTTGGTGCGGGGAGGGGGGCTAGTAGGTAGTGGGATAGTGATAGGGGTGGGGTAAGAAAAACTTTTAAATTGTTTTTTAAAAATAATTTTTTGAAAAAATTTGGGGTGGAGTCGGGGTAGGGGTGGCATAAGAAAAAAAATTAAAATTTTCTAAAAAAAAGAATTATAAAAATAAAAATTGGGGGGAGGGGGAGGGTGGCTGGTGGGGTGGGGGTCAAGGTAGGAGGTGAAGATTAGTAATAGAAAAATACAAGAAATAACAAATTTAAATCTATAATTAAGCTAAATACCAACACGTTTACAAAATTAAGTTTTATAGTAAATGTAACAATATTTTCATTGGGGCAAGCCACTAGAGTCTTTTTACAGTTACTTTGTGTAACTTCTTCCTTTTTCAAGCAATTACATTTATCTCTTTCTTTTTCTTTCTTTATCTCTTATATTTTTTTTTAATTTTTTCTCCTATTTTTCAGATTTAAAATTTAGCAATTTTTTTCTCGCTTTTTCTACAAAGACCATGTTTCAAAAAATCAGATAACCATTAATTTTCAGTTATTGTATGTAATCTCTTTCCCAAAATTTATTTATTTTATGTTTTGTATCTTTATTATCATTATTATTGTCATATTTCATTTTTTAAAGCTTTTGTTTGTATAATTGTGGAGGTTTTATCTAATGGCGGAATACACACCAATTAGAAGATCTAATAGAGATATACCCCTGTTAATTTAGTTTTCGATAATCCACCATCTTTTTATATTGGAATATCTCAAGATGAAGATATAAAAATTGTTTCTACACCTATAAAGTAGAAGAAATAATGAGTGTTGAAGAGGTGAGGTCGAAGCATCATAACGATTCAGAAAAGATGAACGAAATCATGAAAGAAAAAGAATTGAAAAAAAATTTCTTCTCCAAAATCACCAAAAATTTTAAAACTAGAGAAAAAGAAAAGCAAAAGATGTCGAAACAAGCAACAAAATTTCAAGTCCTGAAGTTGAAAAATCTTTCAAAAATGATTCAAAAGAAGATGAAAAAGAGATATTTGTGTATGTATTTAACACGATTGTATTTATAAATGTATTTATAAATATATTTGTATATGTATTTAACAAATTGTATTTGTATATGTATATGTATATGTATATGTATTTTTCTACAGTGTCACATATTTGGACTATGTTGTATCAAATATGCATTTGGATTGTATATTTACATTGTCAGATATGTATTATATGTTATATATGTATATGTACATATAGTTTTTGGGTATTGTATAGTTCAACGTCTGATATGTATTTTGTACCGTCTCAGATATAGTTGTTGGGTATTGGATATGTGTATATATATATATATATATATATATATAAAATATACAAGTACAATCTGAATAATAAAATCGACACTCTGAATTGAATATGTAGCAAAATCGAGTTCAATCAAAAAATAACTCAACCAGTACATTCAAAATATACTTTGAATTGGATAATTTTGAATCTAGCAAAATCGATTTCGAATAAAATAAAAAAATTGACTTAATCTGTAAGTACCAATAATTTCAAAATCTCAAAATCGAGTTTGGACAAAGATGTTAATGATAAATTTCAAAATCAATTCTGGTGAAATACATATATTAAAGATCTAAAAATCAAGTTTGGGATTGAATACATGTATCAACAAATATGATTTAATTTGAATATCATTAAGAAAAGGAAATATACAGTGAAATTGATTTTGAATTTGAATTGTGCTGTTGAAAATAAAGTAGGTATTCATTTAATAGGAATATTTTATAAAAAAGAAATCTTTAAATTTAAATGTCATTTATTTATCTCAACAGATTTGAGAAAAATAAGGGGCATTAATCCATTTATGTATGTATTTTATGGTAAGAAATGACATAAAATACAAAATACAAGTTATTTTGGATAATTATGAAATTGGTGTTATGAAATGCCTAATTATGTGTTTAAGTTTGCTACTTGTGAATTTTTTCCTAAATTATATAGGGTGAAGGATAAAATTGAATTATAAAATATTAAGTAAGGACATAGTTGAAAAAAAAATTAAGCAAATCATGGGATACCACCAAATCGGTGGTTACATAAAATGAGGATTTTCATGGTTATGAGACAATGAAATTAAATCATATCATATCATACATTTTAAGAAATAATTAAAACAAACACGACTCTCTTAATAATCATACTATACCACACCACACCATAAAAAACCAACATCCAAACCGTATATTAAGGTTTCTTAGTAATATATAGGAGCTTGTGAAGGATACGAATTAGGATAGAATGTTAGTAGATAGTTGTGTGTTATCTTATTATCTATCCATATTAATAGTTATAGAATCATTAGTATTGCTCCTATAATTTCAATTTTGTCGATTTATTTTATTTTGTTTATTTTATCCTTTTCGGATTTTACTTACAAAGAAAATGATTTTGACCTCTTAAGACTATTTAAAAAAATTCAAAAAAATAATTTTAAAATAATTTAAAGAAAATTCACAGAGTCGCCACTTAATTTTTATAGAAAAAATCAAGAAAAAAAATAAAAAGAGTTTCAAAGGTTCAAAAACAGAAATAAACCTTTAAAACTAGAGAAACTAGATAAAAGTTCAATTAACGCCCTAAGAAGGTTTTTAAGGCATTTAGGAGCGCCCGTTTAAAACGATTTACCAAAAAGAACTAACTTGACTAACTAGAAGTGGCTAAATTTCGCAAAGACTTAATTTTATAGAAAATATTAAAATTATTTTCTTAAACATGACATTTATTTATTCGAAGGAGAAACATTCTATTTGAATTAAACTAAATTACAATTTTCATTGAATTTTAAGAGGAAAATGATTTTTATTTTTTATGGAAAAGGAAGGAGATTGTATAGTTATTTTCTTATTATTATAGAAAAGTCAATTTTATTAAGAAAAATGCCTTTGAAAAGATGCTAAGAGAGTATTGAAAGTGTTCTGCTAACTTTTGAAAAGTTGATTTTCAAAATAAATTAGTTTCTTAGATTTGGAGATTAATTTCTTAGGTTTGGAGAAAATTACTTTAATCCAAATAAACTATTAATCATATGAACAAAATAAAAGTCATCTTAAAATGAAATACGCACTTTTAGAAGACTTGTTTTGAGAAGAAAATCAAAGGAACCTATTTAATTCGTTTTTAGACAAGACAAATTAGGTGAAAACTATGAATTAAATAAAAGAAAACTATGATAAAATAAAACGACAACACCTTAGAAATTTATCTAGATTCATTGATTTAAAGCATTAATTAATACAAATAAATAATATAAGCTACAAAAAATGAATATAAGAATTGAAATTGGGCCCTTAATTAGCCCATTTTCAATTCTGGACAACTTTGGTTTTGCACCTATTTAAATGGTCCTTTTTAACCCTCTTTCAGTTGTATATTGCAACCCCTTTTCTTCACATTTTTTTTGTATATTCACTATATATCAACACGTAAATGGTTGTATATTTGCTTCCAGCTTCATTATGCATCATATGTTGGCATATATCAACCACCTTTGACCTATAAAGCCTGTATATATGGCGTATATGAATGTATATCAGAAGCTGTCCAGAGTATATTAATCCATTTTATGGACTTGGCATGGGTCCTGGCTCGATGCAATTTGGGTTTAACCCAACGGAATGCGAGGGATGGGAGTCCGAGAGACTCGACGGAGAGGGTTCATGCCTATAAAAGGGTTAAAGAGTTAGATATCAATCGGCTATGAACTAATCAAATTAAAACAATCATTTGTATAAACACTCAATATGACAACGGTGCCTAAAAAGTACCTAAAATTTTTGTATTAGGTACTTTCCAACTTGCAGCCACTAAATATATAAAATTAATTTTTTCCCCATCAAATATACACCATTATAGTGTAAAAGAAAATGAAAAAGAGAGACTTTGCTAGTGGAATCTTCTTTTGATTCTTAATTAGTATTAATATAATAATTTCTTTTTTCTTTTAATTTTTTAAAGAAGAAGAGAATCGTGTAACAACAAGTAATTTCCTAGTCAACCAAACAAGACACAGTTGTAGAGAGTTCGAAAATTCAAGTAAATTATAATTTACATTTATTTTTGGCGTACATGCAACTTATCAACAAACCAATCATCATCATCATACTAATATAACAATAACATCATGAAGCATTGTTCAGTTGGTGAGAGTATATTGAATATTTTATTAAACTCGTAGCATATATCAAAATAATAGTATGAGAGAGGGAGGTATACATTTGTACAAAATCAACCTAAGCAAGTGAACATGATTCTCAAATAACAATTGCTACATATATACAAACAAAAATAGCATGACTTCGTGGTTTTCTGTATATACTAAAATTAAATTAGTTTCCTTACTTCTAAAGAGAAATTTATATTCTCGAGTTAACAAATTGCATTACTCAAACACAATAAATCATTACAAGAACCTCCAACTTTTACCTTATACTTAATAGAATTCACAAACACAATAAACCATCACAAGAACCTCCAACTTTCACCTTATACTAAAATTTGCTAAAAAAATTACGCGTACCCTTCGAATTATCAGCACAAATTAAACAAAATTATAATTCTAATAATAAAACAGTAACCTAAACAATTTCCATAGGATTCTTTCACTAAATTTCATTATAAAGATTTATAAAGTACTTATCAAAAATCAATTTATACCATTTAGTTTTCAAATAAAATGAGGTTGAAAGTTGTCAAAACAACATGAAAACACAGTAAAATCCTAAATTTCTACAGCGAACAGTCCCAACCATTATGACTACGATAAAAGTCTAAGAAGAAGATGAAGAACAATCCACTAAAACAGGAAAATGTGTTCACCTTTTTCGGGCAGTGAACTGAAACAACTAGTTGACGATGACTTTCAAGACTAAATTTAAATTCAATCCGCAGGAACTCAAAATAATTCATCGGAATTTGATTTTTTGAATTATGTTCCCCTAGAATTTTGATTGCGTGAGGTTAGAAGCATGCGTTTTCAAAACCCCCAATTTCCCCCCGAAAATCTCTCTTTCTCTCTACTTAGGTGGGTATTTATGGAGATTTTGGACTGATTTTGGAGGGAAACAAATAAGAAATTGAGGACGAAAATTTTTAAATTCAAATACGAATTAATCGTGACCGTCCGTGTTCATACGAGATTGAACGATTTTGAGAAAAATCTAAATTAATAGCTGTTGTTGTTGACTTGCTTTACTGTGTTATTGGTGTGGGGTCACTGTTGTTGCAAATGTTGCCATTGAAAGTTGTTATTGTCGTTGGGTTGTTTGGTAGGTTGTCCGATTAGAGCGGTTTAACGGGTTGTCGGGGTTGCTGGATGCAGGTTGGGTCACCCGATTGGCTTGTGGGTTCAATGGGTTATTGGCTATTGGAATTGTTGCTGTTAAAGTTGCGATTAGAGTTGGTTTTGCTGTTATTAAAGTTGTTAACGCTGTTTGCTGAGAAGGGGATGGTGGGACGGGTATGAGGTTACTGGGCATAGTGGGCGGTTGGTGTTTGAGGGTGTAATGTGGAGTGTTTTTTGGGTTGGTGGACCAATTAAAAAAAATGGGAAAGGGGTTAGGTAATTAGTTTAAAT
This sequence comes from Capsicum annuum, assembly GCF_002878395.1. Classification (NCBI taxonomy): domain Eukaryota; kingdom Viridiplantae; phylum Streptophyta; class Magnoliopsida; order Solanales; family Solanaceae; genus Capsicum; species Capsicum annuum. The sequence continues at coordinate 144,382,669 of NC_061122.1, read as the reverse complement.
ATTAACCTATTGAAAATTAATTGGCCAATTGCATTGCAAGTGGCCAAGTTGATTTCAATTAAGGTCAAATTTAATAAATTGACTAAATTTAGTCAAAATATGAAACAAATTGACAACTATTTTAATCTCGAGCTTCTTGATTTAATAAAATAAAATAAATATTTTCAAGAACAAATTATACTTCAATCAAGATTTAATCTATTTTAATAAATGTTCAACATATTTCTTGATTAAATTCCAATTTTCAATAAAATAATTATTTAAGTAAGAAAATGATACAATTTTGTATATACGAAAATATATAATCACTACTTAAAATGACTACATTACGTACATAAATATTTTGAATTTTTTAAAATTTGGATAGGATAAATATTGTAATTTTATTTAAAACCAAAGAAACTCAAAATTGAACTTAGCTGTGGAGGGCAAAAATTAGGTGTCAACAACTGCCCCTTCCCTTTGGGCAGGGTGGATGCAAGTAACCCTGGGCAAAGAGAGTTTGACATTCCTAATTTTGTTTTACCACAAATTCATTTCTCGAAGGGGGTTGTTTTTCGAACGAGTTTTAAGAAGTTATGGTCGGACCCCGGTATCGGGTTTCCTACATATCTCAGGTTGCATGAGAATTCAGACCATTTGTAGTTCATGAAACTTAATTTTTAAAGCACGATTTTTAAAGAATTCATAAGATATTCTGAGTTTTAAATTTCGGTGAAACCAAAAAGATGAGGAATAAGAAGATTGGGGGAGGTTGGAATGCAGTCTAGTTTCTACATTGAGCTCAACCTACATATCTCTGAGACTCGGAGAATCAGACTGTCTGTAGTTTAACTCGATCGGTAGAAAAGATAGTCTTTTATTTGAGAAGACTTTTGGTTTGAACAGAGTGACAAATATATCGAGTTATGGAAAAGAGGCTTCCATTTATCCCAATTACAAATGTGGGGCCCCTTACACCCGCAACAGAGGGCTTCATGGACATAATTTCCAAAACTCTAGGTGTTGTCACCTGATTTTCAAAGAAGAGGAAGACTACCTCTACTGCGAGTTTAGAATCGCCCCAGAGGTAAAACTAAAACTAAAATATTCTGAAATATGCACATGCCTTCTGATAGGAATATGGTTTGATGGTGGTGCAAGTCGTCCTTCAGCTTGCGTCCAAAGAGTTTGAAATTTGTCTTCAGACTATGTCCCAGTTCGCTGCTAAAAAAGAGTTTCACGTTGTGTTGTATTTTTGTCTGGAGTCATCCTTACCTGTGGATTTGATTTGAGAATTTCATCCTTTTGGATTCTCTTGACAACAACTCAAACAAATAATTAGTTGTAAATGTAGCATTACACAAACGTAAATTGGTGTAAACCCATTTGAATATGCTATGCTGAGATAGTTGAACCAATTTGTACAACCACTTTGAATGGAGTGACGTTCCAACACAACTTATTGAAAGGCGAACGACCTATTTTGAATGTGATATCCCACTTTGAATGGAGTGACAGTTCAATATGTCTCATTAAAATACGGCCGACCTATATGTTACTTGAACCGGGGTGACGACCCAATGTGTCTCATTGAAAGGTGGACAACCTATTTGAATGTAATATGTCATTTTGAACGAGGTGACGACCCAACATGTCTCATTGAAAATGTAACGTTCCACTTGAACGGGGTGACGACCCAATGTGTCTCATTAAAAGGCAGACGACCAATATTAAATATGATACGTCACTTTGGTGAAGACCCAACGTGTCCCATTGAAAGACAGAAGACCTATCTTGAATATAACATGTCACTTTGATTGGGGGTGACGACCCAACATATCTCATTGAAATGCAGATGACTAATATTGAATGTGATATGTCACTTGAATGGGGGTGACGACCCAACATGTATCATTGAAAGGTGAACGGCCAATATTAAATGTAACATGTTACTTGAACTGGGTGACGACCGAACATGTCTCATTAGAAGGAGGATGACCAATATTGAATGTAACAGTTCACTTGAATTGGGTGACGACTCAATGTGTCTCATTGAAAGGCGGACGACCTATCTTGAATGTAGCGTGTCACTTTGAACGAGGTGACGATTCAATGTGCCTCTTTGAAAGACAGACAACCTACCTTGACTGTAACATGTCACTTAAGATGAGCTAATGGTCTAAAGATAATAATATATGTCTTTTAGAAAGGGTGGTTGAAATAAGATGTGTCATTTTAAAAGGGTGGACCACCCAAATAAAATGAACTTCATCTTTCTAATCAGGAGTTCTTCAAAGGAATTGTACATATACTAAGATTCTGGATTGGATCCTCAAGCTTTGAGAATATACTTTTGAATTATTTTTTAGAGGCGATCTTGGATAACGTCATTTAGAGATAGTAGTTTTGATAATATCTCCATATCTTCATTGTTATGCCCGATCATTTTTCTGTAAAATCAGAGAAAGTGTTAGAAATCATAACCAAGTAATAAAAACATAAATTAAGAGGAAGATGGGGGAGAGAAGTTATCCGATTTATTGTGGCAAGGACACATCGGGTCTAATAATGCCCTTTGTCATTCTTAACATTATCAACTTTGTGACTTTACTATTCCTGCATTCAAAGAAAAAATCTTAGTTTTGAGAGACTGACTTTGTTGGTATTGCCTTTCTCTACTGATGCACCTTGTTGATCATCGACTTGCAGGCTTGAAGTGTGGTTGTTGTGGGATTTTTTAGGATCTCTCTAAAAAATTTTTCCCATATTTAGAAACTCTTAAAATTTCTTATGACATTGTTTAGTATGATATTTTTGAGATCTTCTCAAAAATTCTATCCCGATCTAACATGCAAAATACTTGAGTTGTTTTGAACGTAGATTACTTTAAGCATAAGGAACTTTAAAAATTATGCCCTGATCTCAGCAACGTCTGATTTTCAACTTTGTAGCCAATGTCAAGTTCTTATGAAATTTTTTAGATCTTCTCAAAAATTTCTTCTCCAGTTACATGCTTCAATGTCATCTTCATTTAACTTAGGAAAGGATCCTTTTGATGATTTTTTAGATCTTCTCTAAATTTTTACCATAGTTTCTATGAAAATCTTACGAAAAATATGATCGAGTCAGCATGACGTCTACGTATTCCATTAAGGTAGGAAATATAACTCCAACAAAAAGTATAAAGGTAAATCTTCTAAGGGATTGACCGTAGCCAACACAAGCCGCTTACTTATCTCATTTTTGAAAATTCAGATCAAACGTAGTTCATACAAAATAAAAGAGATATTTGATATTTTTGATAGCGTGACAGAAGCCAATACAAGATGCCTATGTATTCCACAAGGGAAATCACGTCGAATGTAGTTCATTACAACTAAAAAGGTGTAATTACAAGGAAATCAAACCATAAAGTACAATTACAAGGAAATAAAGCAACAGATTGCAATTACAAGGAAATGCCATAAGAAAGTATGATTACAAGAAAAGAAAACAGTAACTTCTAAATGCAGGATAGAAGAACGCCAAAAGTGTGCCTTTTGAGGAAAATTCATAGTTCTTCTGATTGATGGTGCCAACGACTACTTCTTGTGATTGGGCAATGGATTGTTGTTAACATTAACTGGAGTTTCTTCAAGCGTTATCACCTTGTTGTCAATTAGATCCTGAATTTTGTGCTTGAGAGTGATACATTTTTCTGTATCATGTCTAACAACTCCAGAGTGGTAAGCACATCGCTTATTTGGATCATACCAATTAGTAGAAGTGTTTGTAGGCTTTGCTTCCACTGGATGAAGTAGTTTTGCTTCTTTCAACCTTTCAAAAAGTTGTGTAAGAGATTCTTCCAACGGCGTAAAAATTCTAGGAGGCTACCTTTCATGATTGGCACGATAAGAATTATTTTGATAGTTTTGTGGTAGCGGTTAAACATGATATGTTGCCTGTGTGTTGAAGATCGGATAGTGAGCATACCAAGAATTGGGTTGATATTGAGGAGGTTGCTTGTAGTTGGAAGAATTTTTTTGAGTCATCACTCCTATTACTTCCTTCTTTTTTTTTCTTCCCATTTTTGAAAGAGCTAAGTTGGAAGCCCTTATGAGTGGATTGTAGTTATGTCAAATTTGTTATCCTTTCTGTCTTGAGGCCATGCTCAATCATTTCCCCAGTCACCAATCAACGAGCATCCAATTTAGGAGCATAAACACAATTAAATTGAGCCTAAACTCCAATTAAACCGTAACTTACCTTAACCGAAGATTCCACATGTAAGCTAACTTGCAAAAGTCCTGCCCTTCCGTAAAGTCTTCAAACGATCAATATCTATACAAAACATAGTTTCCATAAGAATACAAATCTAATGACACCCATTTTATAAATTCTTACTTTAAAAATACAGACCAAAAATTTAATATATCCAAAATGGTAGTTGATTTCATACAAAAATTTCAATTTAAAGGTAACGAAGAAACAGTGGCTGCACTACATTCAATTCTCTAAAAAACTATGAAACAGTGGACAAATTCCATTGAACGAAATATATTCTAGCCAAATTTCAATTATTAGCACAGGATTTCATTCTTTTATTCTCTCTCTCTCTATATATATATGAATATTTATTTTAAAAAACTTAACTACTTTACACAATTTTCCAAGGCAATTACCACTGGAATTAAGATTCCTTCCCAACTTAATTCAATAAATGTGGTCATACCACAAATATACAAACTCCAATCTCACCTGTAGCCTTCGAGCTTCCTATATCCCTCTTTCTCTCTACTTTTATTCTTTACTGATGTTGTTATAATTATTATTAACCCTCTACCTAAATTTATTCTAGTATTGACCCATAAGAAAATAAATTAAGACTTTGACTCATTAAATTACTAACCAAATTAACTATCTAAAATACCCAAAACTTTAAATAACTCATCAAAATTTATTTGAAACCTCAAGAATGATACTATTCATTTTGTGAGTCATAATTCATGTGCACAAATTATGGGAAGAGCTAAAATAAGAAAGATGGAAAAATTTATCAAACGACCGAGCGGGCCGTTACATACTGGATGCTTATCTCTAATTTTTTCATTGTTTGATTTTATCATTAATATCTTTAAGTATTTTATTTATACTTTCTATATCTTTTAAATTAAGTCAATTAAAAACTCTCATGCTACTTTCAAAATCACCCACCCCACCAATTCCACACTCATCCCTCACCTTTGCCCACCCCATCCCTACCCCACTTTTATTTTTTTTAACTTTTAAAATATTTATTACATACATTTCTTATACCACCTCTAACCTTGTCCACCCCTAGAAAAAAATAGCAAATTAAATGTCATGTTTTTTTTTCAAACAATTTTTTGACTTTACCCTTAACCCCCACCATTCGTCCCGGCCCTCTATCCAATACCGCTTTTCCCCACTTTCGATCCCCACCCTAAAAAATTTTTTTTTTTTGAAAAAACTTTTTAATAATTTTCTTCTTACCTCCCACCTCACCTCACCCTACCCAAACCACAACCCTAAAAAAAATAAAAAAATTTAAACCTTTATTTTTTTTTAAATTTTTACACGTACCCCTAAATTCCACCTACATCCACCACCCCTCCTCGCCACCCACCACCTAGCCCACCTCTTACCCCGAACCACCACAATACCCCTACCTCTAATAATATCCATCACTCTACTCCGATTCTATCCATTTTATTATTTCTTAATAACACTTTGAGCATGTTAAATCGTATTATCTTAAAGGAAAAGGTTCGACTATTCATTTCATATTCATGAGATATTTGTATACATTATATATAGAAACTTAAAATTCCTTAGTTACATCTATAACAAAAGATAAATGTAATGCTAATTGTAAACAACAATAACAACATAATAGTACAACAAAAAATTTTAAACTTTTAAATATATTTTCATGATATGTTTCAAGTACATGCTGTGTTTATCACTTTTTCGATTCAGTAAATTTCAACAAATTTTACATAAAAAATCTTATTAGAAAATTTCAATTGCAACATTCGTGGAACATCTTACTTTCACAAGTCTTTTAGAATGAATGTTGTCCCTCCATTTAAGATCTCCAAAGTAATTTGATCAATTCAACACGCTGCCTTCCTGAATAAAACAATCAAATTCATATAATTTCTTAAAGTAACAAATTTTGATGCAGTTGCTTAATGAAATCGACATATTTTCATAATTTTTCTTACTTTTCTATATTAATGCAATGCAACTTTAGTTACCGATAATTACAAAGTGATGCACATAAAAGGTTATTCATTTGTTGTTGCCGCATATAAATATGGTTCTCCAAATGTACTTTATGTCAAGCCATTTTTGTCATCTGCGAGCAAATTAATCAACACAATGACAATTAAGAAGACAAATATTTATATATTCAAACTACAAAATTACACATAAATGAGATTGTAGGCATTGAAGAAAGCAAATAAATTGAACATTAAAATTAAAAAAAGCAGAATAAGTTATTTGTTAATAGCAAAGAAAGAGAGAAAGAACAAAATACATTCCATTGAGAAAGAGAATGAAATACATTCCATTTATATTGCCGGTTGCCATATTGATTTGGATAAAAAGAAATTATATTTCAAAATTTTAAATAAGAGATTGAGTGAGATTACAATATCTGGAAGGATAAGCTTAAGAAAGTTGTGAAAGAGTTATAAATGAACTCTACTATTTTTATTAATACTACTATTACTATTATTATACAAATCGTGTAAATTAATAGTACACATCTAATAATTTTGTTTATGTAATAAAATATAAAGTAGAGAAGAACAAGAGTAGTGAGAGAAAATAGAGTAATTCTTATTTCTCTTGAGTTTTTTACAATGAAGAAACTCTTCTATTTATAGGAAAAATTACTTCTAGTTTCTCTTTAAAATGTAGATATTTCATATCCTGATAGATATCAAATAGACCTTGATAAATCTTATCTATATTCTTGATAGACATTCACTATAATGTAGATACATTTATAACACTCCCCCTTGAATGTCTAATTAATAGATAATGTGCCTCATTAAAACCTTACTAGAAAAAATCCAGTGAAAAAAAATCTAGTGAAGAAAAAAGAGTACACATGTCTAACAATACGCATATTGGCTGCCTCATTAAAAACCTTACAAGGAAAATTCAGTGGGATAAAACCTCGTAAAAGAAAAACGGAACAACATGTATTAAATCCCCATAATAAGAATATCTTGAACCTTTGCATCCCGATCTTGTGCACCATCTTCTTGAAAGTTGAAATTGGAAGAGACTTGGTGAATAAATCAGCCACATTATCACTATTCTTTTGAAGTTCATGTGTATAGAAAAGCTTTGGCAAAATGTGTTTCGTTCTATCTCCTTTTTATGAATCCTTCTTTAAGTTGTGTTATGAATACTACATTATCTTCATATAAAATTATGGGTACTTTGTCACATTTCAAATCACATTTTTCTTGAACGAGATGTATCATGGACCTTAATCACACAGATTCTTGGCTTACTTCATGAGTAGCTATTATCTCAATATGGTTTGATGAAGTGGCTACAATAGACTACTTTATAGATCTCCAAGATATGAAAGTACCACCACATATGAATATATAGCATATTCAAGGCCGAGCTTTATGCGGGTCAGATAAGTACCGAACATCAATATGACCAATAAGATCGGGACTACAATGTTTAGAATAAAATAAGCTAATATGTTTGATCTCATTCTGATGTCTCCTAGTAGAATCATAACTATACCTTGCTAACAAATTAACTGAAAGGCTATATTAGGTCTTGTAGTATTTGCAAGATATATAAGTGCACCAACTGCACTAAGATATGGTACTTCATAACCAATCAAAAATGGTATATTTCTCATTTCAGCAAATAATTTATTGCTTTTGAAAACTCTTTAAGAGTTTCAATGATTTTCAAGTTATAAACTTATGTAATATAAGGATTGTAACTAAGTTTTTCAGAAACCTTTATATGCTTCAAAACACTTTGAATCCTTAAAAAGTTTTCATATAAATTTTATCAAGTGACAATATTCAATATTTCATGTGTGACAACTTCAAGTGCCTGGAATGCAAATAAAATAAGTTTTATGCTTACCAAGATGCATCCTTTCACCTCACTTGATAAATGTTTCTATGTCAATATGCTTAAATAAACATAGAATTCAGATTTTCAAAATTTTTTACAATATTGTGCTAATATTGTATCAAAGATATTGATAATATATCATTTCATATTGGTTCAAAGTGTGACATAAAATTTTGAGATCTCATCACTTTATTATTTTCAAGTACCCGACCCTCTCATAAAGTTTCATGAAGTGCTATATCGTAGGCTCTTAAAGAGCACATTGCCTTCTTATTATGATTATTTGCTCCTTATCATTTTTAAGAATTATTTTATTTGAAATCGATTGGTTTACCATGCTTCACCCATGCGTAGATTTTATCCTTTAGGGATACAAAATAGGAGCACGTGCAGCTTAATTATGAGATATTTTTGGCATTTGACTTGAATCATCATTTGAATGAGAATCTGGTGATAATTCCTAACATATTTTATAGCTACTTATAATCTTCCCCTTATGTTAGGAAAATTAACATACATCTTAACTTTAGAGAATTCATCTTTGTGCATTATGGTATATTCATGAATCATATACCGCACATCAAAATTGTTAGATGGACAACGTGGGGTTCCTGACTTAGAAGCAACTTTGAGGGGGAACTAATCATAATTTATTAGTTTGATGCATACAAGTACTTTTGTGTGTGTGTGTATATATCATATTTCTAATCAACACATAAAGCTTTGTTCTCATTAGCAATGGTTTAGCTATTTATCACAAAGCATTCAATGCCAAACCATCATCATCATCAAGATGAATTGCCTTGATTACACAATCTAAAAATTCAGTACTTGACTCAATTTATATTGAGCAAGTAACTTTTTAAATGTCACACTGCAGGTTGAGAATAAATGTACATGTGATCATCTTATTGATGCATCTTTTCAAATAGCACATGATAGGTGAACAAACCCATATTCACCTTTTGTACTTTTCAGATTTTGAGGGATCAAATCCCAACATTAGTTGGTCCAACCAACTTATCATGAGAACAAACAACCAACTTATCATGAGAACAAACAATATTAAAAGTTCATGAAGAATTTTCTAGTCCTTCAATATATGTTAAATACTTACTACACATCCTTGGGATGTCGCAATCGTTCATGTCAATTTTATACTAGTAAACTCAAAGTTTGTCATGGCATGCACTTTTTTTTCTTTGTAAATTCTAGATTTACTATTACATGAATAAATTTCAGATTTACTACTTCAGAAGAAGATTTCAAAATAACTTTTTTCAATTATTTTGCCTCCTTCGGAGGCGAGTTATGATACCATCACAATCAAGCGCACATTTATATTGATAAGCTTTTCTAAATATCATCCCATTCACCAGGGAATGGATCTATACTTATAACGATCAAAATTTTCATTCCTAAGAAATGGAATATAATTGTGCCTTAAGCCTATTAAATTTTGATAGCTTATAACCTCTTTCAAGATATTTTTACTTCAGGAGCAAATCGAGGCATACATATAATGTAGATAGTTTTCTCTAACATATCTTAAATCATAATAAGCATGTGGAAATATTATCACTAGTGATGATTACTATCATATTGTCTCTCCACGCTTATATTCGTACATTCAATCGCTTGTCTTTTTTCTGGCATATTATGCACTGCTACCATATTCACTTCAGAGAGTGAAGCATATTCAATGGGGCATGTCTGATGACTTCTCATAAAAAACACATTATTTTGCCTTAGCCATCATAATATCATTAGTATATTGCATTGAGATCCAAACTCAACATCTTATCCATATAAAGACGTCTTAGGCTATAGTGAAATAGATGAATCAAATGACTGAAGAAGATATAAAAATAATAACAAAGGAAGAATATTTAAATGATGAAGGAACGGAACAAAAAATAATATTTGATAGTAACATAATTGATGAAATAAAAGGAAAAGAATTAGATTTAAGTGTAGAGAAAAATATTTAAAATACCAACAATAAAAAATATTTTTACTAGGAAAAAGGATGAATATTATGTAGTATGCCAAAAAGAACATGTAATAGACTGCA